>NW_027507686.1:31342761-31384603 GCF_037356315.1 Lithobates pipiens
GAGGACAGATTACATTGTTGTCACTTCCTCTCATTCATTTGTAGACGTCCATCACTGGGTGTGCTGCTTAATTGCTGCACTCTGGTTTTTCCCAATTGTATTTATTTATTTCTAAGTGTCTTTTGCAAGCATGCCATTGCTGGTCTTATGACCGCTTGGTACGGGGTGCGGGTTTTTTTTTTTTCTCACTTATGACAGGCATGCATGAGCAATAAAAGGTAAACAAAAACATCCACTGCTTGTGATCTGTAGAGTGTAAGCTCCTGGGGCCACGTGCAGCGGGTTTTCCCTTGAGTTTTTAATACGTTCGTGCTGTGTGCTGCCTGTTTACAGATTATTTAACCACCTTGCCTCTCACCTCTGTACACCCTCCTATGGGGCAAAGCAACTTTACTCTGCTATGGGCTGTTTATACTGCAATACCTTTGTCATTACCTAAGTGAATGTTGCAATGCAATATCTGTATTACTTTTTCAGATGACCTTTTTTTTTTTTTTTTTTTTTTTTTGGTGTATAATAATAATAAAAAAATACATTTTATTTATAATGCCTTTTTCATCAAAAGATCTCAAAGTACTACAGGTTAGGAACAAAAAAGAAAATAAGCAAATTATACAACAAAGCGAACGTCTAAGACAAGAAGCTTTAATAAAACGAAATGTCTTAAGAGTTTTTTTTTTTTTTTTTTTTTTTTTTTTTAAATGGTCATTGGATTGAGGAGCCCTCAAGGTGTCGGGTAAGGGCATTCCACAGGCACGGGGCAGCTGCACAAAAGCCCCGTCTCCCATTGTCTTCAGTCTAGTTCTAGGTATCTGAAGAAGGTTTGACTGAGTAGAGCGGAGGGAACGTGATGTGTTTTGTAATTTGAGAAGTTCTTTAAGATAAGGGGGGCATGTCCATGTATGCATTGGTGTGTAAGGAGAGAGACCTTGTACTCCATCCTGACAGACAGAAAGTGAAGAATGGGGGTAATGTGCTCAAGTTTCCGCGCACTCATCAGGATCCTTGCTGGAGAGTTTTGGATGTACTGAAGCCTCTGCAGACTCCTAGGAATCCCAATGAGAAGTGTTGCAGTAATCCAGTCTGGACGAGACAAAAGCATGAACCAACTTTTCGGCATTTGAGAGGGAAAGAATGGGAGAGTTTAGAAATATTATGGAGATGGTAAAGGGACCTTGTTTTAAAAAAACTAAATAAAAATAACATTCTAATAAAGTATCTATTGTGTGCATGTATACGAAAATCGATGCTGATGTACTGACTGCTGAAATGGTGGATATTTGTACTGTCCCGACAAATGACCCCTTTCTGGAAAGACAGTCCAAGGTATTTAGTAGGAGGCATATGTGTGTGCGTGTGTGTGTGTGCGTGTGTGTGTGTGTGTGCGTGTGTGTGTGTGTATATATATATATATATATATATATATATATATATATATATATAATTTATTTGTAAATTTTTTTTTTTTTTTTTAAGATCTACTGTGACCAGAATAATATAATGTTACTCTAGTAACATTGAACTACTTTAAGAAGTGATCTGTATTTTTTTTTTTTTTTACACATTGATTGTTTATAGCAATGAATGTCATTGCTGGTAAGCTCTGAGTTGTATTCTACATTATTAAACAAGTCCACGCAGATGACTATCTTCTGTCCAATTTTCATGACCTCGCTGATGTGACCGATTTTTGTGTTTTCCAGGGAACTGCACATGGGGAATGAGCTGTCGGTTCATACACCCTGGCATGAACGATAAGGGGAATTATTCGCTGATCTCTAAACCTGATCCGTTTTCTGCCAATGGCACAGCCCCCGGTGGGGTACAGCTGCCTCAGAACCCTTGGGTAAGTTGTGATGTGATTGGATACCCATTCCAGGACTGTTTAAAGTGTTATTCCACCCCAACATGACATTTTCAGTTGATTACCCTCCAGCTTCTAATCGATTTTTATCATTCCAGCAGTGAGTTCTCTCTCCGCTGTCAATGTCTTCCTGACAGTTTTGTGTGTCCCTGCTCACCTTTATGTTCCTACAGTAGCAACTGTACAGAGCCAGGAACTTGGTGAAGGGATAGGGGGAAACCCCTCATAACGAGGAAAGGGAGTGTACAGAATTGGGAACTCGTTTAAGGGATGGTGGGAACCCCCTGACAATGTGCACGGCAGGTGCACAGACCCAGGAACTCGGCACAGGGATGGTGGGAACCCCTCATAATGGGCACAGCAAGGTGTAGGAACCCAGGAACTCAGGAGAGCAATGGTGGGAACCCCTCATAATGGGCACAGCAAGGTGTAGGAACCCGGGAACTCAGGAGAGCAATAGTGGGAACCCCTCGTAATGGGCAGAGAAAGTGTACAGACCCGGAAACGCAGCACAGAGCTTTCACCAATATAGTTCCCAAGCCATAGATTATCAGGAGGTTTCATTGTTCAGCTGCTACCAAACAGTAAATTGACACTTTTTTTTTTTAGCGGTGGTCCTTTAGGTGAACTTGTTTCCAAATGGCAGCAAGTAAAATGACCACCGAAAATACATTTTTTTTTTTTTTTTTTCTTCCTTGTAGCTTCCAGCTTTAGGGTGGATTTTGCTCTTGCTGCTAGGGGTCTCTTTGTGAGATTGTTGGTACCTCAGATTTGTATTTTTGGGAGACGGTTAATTGATTGCTCTAATATTACCGGAAATGGAGAGAATGGGCCTGGCATCTGTGTAATATCTAAATACTAATAGAGCGTCATGTGCGGATCTCTGGCTTTCTATTGGTTTATTGCTGTCATTTGTTCCTGGGTTTATAGCCTTAATCTGAAGTGGGTTGTAATACATATAATCTTTGTCTTTTCAGGGTGCTCCGGTTACAGAGGAGCTTCTTCCTCCCCCGATTCTGGAACCACCATCAGAGAGCGCCTGGGAGAGAGGACTCAGACATGCTAAGGAGGTGGAGTATCCCTTCACTCTATTGTTCTGATATATGCAGCTGTAAGAAACATCTCTTTTGATACCCAATGGTGTCATCACTGGATTTGTATGCTGGCCTTTGCTCAGTTGCATGATCTATTTTTTTTTTGGGGGGGTGGTGGCGACCAACAGGCTCCTGTATATGCCATAGCACCATGCATTAAGCATACTATTTAACCACTTCCCACCCAGCCAATGTACATATACGGCCGGGTGGGAGCTCTCTACTTCTGAGAGGACGTTCAGGAACATCCTTCAGGAGGGGGATCGTGCCCGTGCAGCGGCGCGATCCCGATGTGCTTGTGTCACCTGGACACGGCGCATCTCGGATCGGCAGGAGGGCTCTGTGATTGGCCCTCCTGATCACATTACGGCCGTGTCCAATCACGGCCGTCATGTGATGTAAACAAGCAGCCGGTTGCTAGGCAATCGGCTCTCCTCTCCTCACACAGAAGTCATCGCTGAGGAGAGGAGAGCAGATCGCTTGCAGCCGGCTGGTGATCAGTGAGTATGAGCTGTTTTTACAGCTTTTTACTAACTGATCACCAGTCTAGTGTAATACACACATGTCCCCACACATGTCCCAAATAAAAAAAACATGTCCCCCACATATGTCCCACTAAAATCAAATGTTCCAATGATTATCTGCACACATATGTACATGATCATTTGCGTACATGTGTCCGTGATCACACAAACCAATTATTATACACTTAATGGAAAAACATGTAGCAGAATACTTTTTGGCTTAAATTTATGACAAAATTAGATTTTATTGGATTTCTTTTAAAATAGAAAAAAGAAAATATTGTTTTTTTTTCCAAATTTCCGCTTTTTTTGCGCTTATATCGCAAAAAAATAAACGGAGTCGTGAATAAATACCACCAAAATAAAGCTCTATTTGTGTGAACAAAATGATAAAAATTTGATTTGGGTACAGTGTAGCATAACCACGCAATTGTCATTGAAAGCTGAAAATTGGGCTGGGAAGGAAGGGGGCGAAAGTGCCCTGTATTGTAGTGGTTAAAAACATCCCTGGCATCCCTTTGGACATGCATGCCTCTCTGCTGGTCACTGGATTGTGCAGACTTTGGCAGTGCGATCTACTGATCAGTTATTTTAAAGCTAATTACCAGCTTTTAGTGAATTTTAGTTTGTTTAAACACTGGTCCAAATGCACTGTTGTCACCAGGAGATGGGGCTGGGAACACTGTATAAACTGTGTGTATCATCAGCTGCATACACTATACCGAGCTGTGTTCTAGCAGTGAGATTGCAACTTCCTTACCCACCCCAGGAACAAAATCTGGACAGGCTGAGCATTGCTCAGCCATTCACAGGAAGCGTTGTATTCTATGACCAGATACAAAGCCTCTTCTGGCTGAGGTAAATAGGTGGGTGGATGATGTCATGATCTCCACAGCCAGAGGAAACTTGGTATTCATTCATAGATTACAAAGCTCCTCATGAATGGCTGAGCAGCGCTCAGCCGGAATTGTGTTCCCAGAGGGGGGTGGGAAGTTCCACCAGAACACAGCACTGTATCTTGTATGTAGCTCAGGCTACATACAGTTTATACAGCACTCCCAGCCGCTGCGTGTGTTGAAGTTAATATTTAGTTAGTTTGGACCAGCTTGGTCAAAACAAACTATTTAAACTGGACTAAAAACTGGAGATCAGCTTTAATTACACTAATCAAGCAACTGATAAGCACATTGGGAAGATGGGTCAGGAGCATGCACATCTAAATAGATGTCAGGATTGTGTTCTTTCATATAATATTTTAAAAGAGCAGTACCATGACTTTTATATAAGCCCTAAATATTTCCATCCATTATGGATAGCTTAAATGATTGGCAGAGAAAACCAGTAGCTGTGAAAGGTGCTATGCTTGTTGTACCTAGGGAATGTTTTACTCCCTCTCCATGTTTTTTTCCAGTCCTTTTACCTTTTTCATTCGGTCATCTACAGTAATTATACTCACACTCAGCATAGCCAGAGGTGTTCTCTAAGGATCTGATGCTTCACTTTTTACACCAGACAATCATCTTCTCTGACCTAATCGGGAACTGGCTGTTCTTGCAGCCGAACCGCTGATGAAGCGTATGTGCCGTGGCGCGTCTTCGCAGATCTAGTCTAAGGACCAGGAAGCCAGACAGTCTGCACCTTGATGACTGGCCACAGTGCATGTACAGTAGAGTACCTTGAGGAGTCCTGGGATGCACGATATTGGTATCCTGGGAGGCTGCAGGCTACTGTGAGCATCATTAAATCATATGCAAGAATTCAGGAAGTGTGGGGGGGGGGGGGGGGGGTTACATTTGGTCAGTATGTGCTATGACTCCACATTGAAGGTCTTCATTTTCGGCTGTCTTTTTTATGATCTGTTTATGTCTCAATCTGTCTGTAGAAGGCGGATGTCCTGTGTCTGAATCAAGCTTTGATTTTTCTTGTTTAGGTGTTAAAGAAAGCAACCATGCGGAAGGAACAGGAGCCAGACTTTGAGGAGAAGCGCCTGACCGTCACCATCGGTGAGGACGAGCGAGAGTTCGATAAAGAGAATGATTATCTACGGGACTGGAACTACCGAATCACCAGAGAAGTGCGGGAAACCGGGTGCGTGGTCTAATAATAAAATTTAACAACTGTCTGTCCTCCCCATGGTTCTGTATGATGGCCGTCCTCCCCTTGTGTCCATCATGTTATCTTGTAGCTGTTTGGTAAAGGAATATCAGTAAATCTTTACTATGAGTCTATGGTGAAGTTGTTTGAAGGCACAAAATACTATTTCTTTCTATAGCCATTATACAATTCCTTTAAAAAAAATAAATAAGAAATACGACTTTTTCTATATTAAAAAAAAAAAACATTCCTTATTTTTTGCAGTAGCAGTCATGTGATTGCACAGCCTCTTTCCTTAAGCTACTCTTTCCGGCATGTCTGCAGCAGAATGAATTGTAGGAGCGCGGGAACAGAGTCCAATCAAGTAGAGCAGGGATGGCAATGAGGGTGTGTCTGGGGCAATGGGGACATGTCCCCAGCAGGGAGGATGGGCAGCAGAAAGATGCATAGCACAGTGGGGAAAGCTCATATCAATCATGTAGAATGGTTGGTGGGGGTGTCTGCAGCAGGAAGGATGGGCAGCAGTTTAACATGTAATACAGTGGGGAAAGCTGCTACCAATCAAGTATATGTAGGACAGCCGGGAAAGCTGCTTCCATTTTGGTAGAGCAAGACTGGCCAAGGATTGTGTTTGCATCATGGAGGACTGATGGCAGTATGATATGTAGGATGGTGGGGAAAGCTGCTGCCATTTGGGGTAGATTATGTTGGTCAGAGGCATGTCTCCAGTGGGTGGGAAGGGTGACAAGGAAAGCCATTAATCAAGTAGAACAGAGCTGCCTGGTTGGTGTATCTGTAGCTGGGAGGACTGACAGAATGACATGAAGGGCAAAGCAGGACTGAATGGGGATGGGAGGGGATTAACTGCAGCAGGGAGAACGTGAAGCAGAATACCTTGGGGGGGGGGGGGGGTGCACTGCCATTTAAAGGGCAGGGCTGACCAGGTTTTGTGTCAGCAGCAAGACGCACACACCCCCTTACTACAGGCATGTCATGTATCAACACAGCATCTTGTAGTTCCAATCGGCAAGTTCATGGATGCAAACTGTTTTGTAACTGTATGGTTTATTACTAGGGATGCACCGAATGGGTTTTTTGGTGCCGAAACCGATACCGAAAATGAAAAATACACTAGGCCGAAAACCGATACCGAAACAGCACCGATACCGAAAATGACTGTTTTTAAAAAATATTTTTATACAGGAGATGGTCAGAGACTGGGGACGTGGTACAGGAGATGGTCAGAGACTGGGGACGTGGTACAGGAGATGGTCAGAGACTGGGGACGTGGTACAGGAGATGGTCAGAGACTGGGGACGTGGTACAGGAGATGGTCAGAGACTGGGGACGTGGTACAGGAGATGGTCAGAGACTGGGGACGTGGTACAGGAGATGGTCAGAGACTGGGGACGTGGTACAGGAGATGGTCAGAGACTGGGGACGTGGTACAGGAGATGGTCAGAGACTGGGGACGTGGTACAGGAGATGGTCAGAGACTGGGGACGTGGTACAGGAGATGGTCAGAGACTGGGGACGTGGTACAGGAGATGGTCAGAGACTGGGGACGTGGTACAGGAGATGGTCAGAGACTGGGGACGTGGTACAGGAGATGGTCAGAGACTGGGGACGTGGTACAGGAGATGGTCAGAGACTGGGGACGTGGTACAGGAGATGGTCAGAGACTGGGGACGTGGTACAGGAGATGGTCAGAGACTGGGGACGTGGTACAGGAGATGGTCAGAGACTGGGGACGTGGTACAGGAGATGGTCAGAGACTGGGGACGTGGTACAGGAGATGGTCAGAGACTGGGGACGTGGTACAGGAGACGGTCAGAGACTGGGGACGTGGTACAGGAGACGGTCAGAGACTGGGGACGTGGTACAGGAGACGGTCAGAGACTGGGGACGTGGTACAGGAGACGGTCAGAGACTGGGGACGTGGTACATGATACGGTCAGAGACTGGGGACGTGGTACATGATACGGTCAGAGACTGGGGACGTGGTACATGACACATGATAAAATTGATACAATGCAGCCAGCCAGTGTGTCCCCTCACAGCAGCCAGCCAGTGTGTCCCCTCACAGCAGCCAGCCAGTGTGTCCCCTCACAGCAGCCAGCCAGTGTGTCCCCTCACAGCAGCCAGCCAGTGTGTCCCCTCACAGCAGCCAGCCAGTGTGTCCCCTCACAGCAGCCAGCCAGTGTGTCCCCTCACAGCAGCCAGCCAGTGTGTCCCCTCACAGCAGCCAGCCAGTGTGTCCCCTCACAGCAGCCAGCCAGTGTGTCCCCTCACAGCAGCCAGCCAGTGTGTCCCCTCACAGCAGCCAGCCAGTGTGTCCCCTCACAGCAGCCAGCCAGTGTGTCCCCTCACAGCAGCCAGCCAGTGTGTCCCCTCACAGCAGCCAGCCAGTGTGTCCCCTCACAGCAGCCAGCCAGTGTGTCCCCTCACAGCAGCCAGCCAGTGTGTCCCCTCACAGCAGCCAGCCAGTGTGTCCCCTCACAGCAGCCAGCCAGTGTGTCCCCTCACAGCAGCCAGCCAGTGTGTCCCCTCACAGCAGCCAGCCAGTGTGTCCCCTCACAGCAGCCAGCCAGTGTGTCCCCTCACAGCAGCCAGCCAGTGTGTCCCCTCACAGCAGCCAGCCAGTGTGTCCCCTCACAGCAGCCAGCCAGTGTGTCCCCTCACAGCAGCCAGCCAGTGTGTCCCCTCACAGCAGCCAGCCAGTGTGTCCCCTCACAGCAGCCAGCCAGTGTGTCCCCTCACAGCAGCCAGCCAGTGTGTCCCCTCACAGCAGCCAGCCAGTGTGTCCCCTCACAGCAGCCAGCCAGTGTGTCCCCTCACAGCAGCCAGCCAGTGTGTCCCCTCACAGCAGCCAGCCAGTGTGTCCCCTCACAGCAGCCAGCCAGTGTGTCCCCTCACAGCAGCCAGCCAGTGTGTCCCCTCACAGCAGCCAGCCAGTGTGTCCCCTCACAGCAGCCAGCCAGTGTGTCCCCTCACAGCAGCCAGCCAGTGTGTCCCCTCACAGCAGCCAGCCAGTGTGTCCCCTCACAGCAGCCAGCCAGTGTGTCCCCTCACAGCAGCCAGCCAGTGTGTCCCCTCACAGCAGCCAGCCAGTGTGTCCCCTCACAGCAGCCAGCCAGTGTGTCCCCTCACAGCAGCCAGCCAGTGTGTCCCCTCACAGCAGCCAGCCAGTGTGTCCCCTCACAGCAGCCAGCCAGTGTGTCCCCTCACAGCAGCCAGCCAGTGTGTCCCCTCACAGCAGCCAGCCAGTGTGTCCCCTCACAGCAGCCAGCCAGTGTGTCCCCTCACAGCAGCCAGCCAGTGTGTCCCCTCACAGCAGCCAGCCAGTGTGTCCCCTCACAGCAGCCAGCCAGTGTGTCCCCTCACAGCAGCCAGCCAGTGTGTCCCCTCACAGCAGCCAGCCAGTGTGTCCCCTCACAGCAGCCAGCCAGTGTGTCCCCTCACAGCAGCCAGCCAGTGTGTCCCCTCACAGCAGCCAGCCAGTGTGTCCCCTCACAGCAGCCAGCCAGTGTGTCCCCTCACAGCAGCCAGCCAGTGTGTCCCCTCACAGCAGCCAGCCAGTGTGTCCCCTCACAGCAGCCAGCCAGTGTGTCCCCTCACAGCAGCCAGCCAGTGTGTCCCCTCACAGCAGCCAGCCAGTGTGTCCCCTCACAGCAGCCAGCCAGTGTGTCCCCTCACAGCAGCCAGCCAGTGTGTCCCCTCACAGCAGCCAGCCAGTGTGTCCCCTCACAGCAGCCAGCCAGTGTGTCCCCTCACAGCAGCCAGCCAGTGTGTCCCCTCACAGCAGCCAGCCAGTGTGTCCCCTCACAGCAGCCAGCCAGTGTGTCCCCTCACAGCAGCCAGCCAGTGTGTCCCCTCACAGCAGCCAGCCAGTGTGTCCCCTCACAGCAGCCAGCCAGTGTGTCCCCTCACAGCAGCCAGCCAGTGTGTCCCCTCACAGCAGCCAGCCAGTGTGTCCCCTCACAGCAGCCAGCCAGTGTGTCCCCTCACAGCAGCCAGCCAGTGTGTCCCCTCACAGCAGCCAGCCAGTGTGTCCCCTCACAGCAGCCAGCCAGTGTGTCCCCTCACAGCAGCCAGCCAGTGTGTCCCCTCACAGCAGCCAGCCAGTGTGTCCCCTCACAGCAGCCAGCCAGTGTGTCCCCTCACAGCAGCCAGCCAGTGTGTCCCCTCACAGCAGCCAGCCAGTGTGTCCCCTCACAGCAGCCAGCCAGTGTGTCCCCTCACAGCAGCCAGCCAGTGTGTCCCCTCACAGCAGCCAGCCAGTGTGTCCCCTCACAGCAGCCAGCCAGTGTGTCCCCTCACAGCAGCCAGCCAGTGTGTCCCCTCACAGCAGCCAGCCAGTGTGTCCCCTCACAGCAGCCAGCCAGTGTGTCCCCTCACAGCAGCCAGCCAGTGTGTCCCCTCACAGCAGCCAGCCAGTGTGTCCCCTCACAGCAGCCAGCCAGTGTGTCCCCTCACAGCAGCCAGCCAGTGTGTCCCCTCACAGCAGCCAGCCAGTGTGTCCCCTCACAGCAGCCAGCCAGTGTGTCCCCTCACAGCAGCCAGCCAGTGTGTCCCCTCACAGCAGCCAGCCAGTGTGTCCCCTCACAGCAGCCAGCCAGTGTGTCCCCTCACAGCAGCCAGCCAGTGTGTCCCCTCACAGCAGCCAGCCAGTGTGTCCCCTCACAGCAGCCAGCCAGTGTGTCCCCTCACAGCAGCCAGCCAGTGTGTCCCCTCACAGCAGCCAGCCAGTGTGTCCCCTCACAGCAGCCAGCCAGTGTGTCCCCTCACAGCAGCCAGCCAGTGTGTCCCCTCACAGCAGCCAGCCAGTGTGTCCCCTCACAGCAGCCAGCCAGTGTGTCCCCTCACAGCAGCCAGCCAGTGTGTCCCCTCACAGCAGCCAGCCAGTGTGTCCCCTCACAGCAGCCAGCCAGTGTGTCCCCTCACAGCAGCCAGCCAGTGTGTCCCCTCACAGCAGCCAGCCAGTGTGTCCCCTCACAGCAGCCAGCCAGTGTGTCCCCTCACAGCAGCCAGCCAGTGTGTCCCCTCACAGCAGCCAGCCAGTGTGTCCCCTCACAGCAGCCAGCCAGTGTGTCCCCTCACAGCAGCCAGCCAGTGTGTCCCCTCACAGCAGCCAGCCAGTGTGTCCCCTCACAGCAGCCAGCCAGTGTGTCCCCTCACAGCAGCCAGCCAGTGTGTCCCCTCACAGCAGCCAGCCAGTGTGTCCCCTCACAGCAGCCAGCCAGTGTGTCCCCTCACAGCAGCCAGCCAGTGTGTCCCCTCACAGCAGCCAGCCAGTGTGTCCCCTCACAGCAGCCAGCCAGTGTGTCCCCTCACAGCAGCCAGCCAGTGTGTCCCCTCACAGCAGCCAGCCAGTGTGTCCCCTCACAGCAGCCAGCCAGTGTGTCCCCTCACAGCAGCCAGCCAGTGTGTCCCCTCACAGCAGCCAGCCAGTGTGTCCCCTCACAGCAGCCAGCCAGTGTGTCCCCTCACAGCAGCCAGCCAGTGTGTCCCCTCACAGCAGCCAGCCAGTGTGTCCCCTCACAGCAGCCAGCCAGTGTGTCCCCTCACAGCAGCCAGCCAGTGTGTCCCCTCACAGCAGCCAGCCAGTGTGTCCCCTCACAGCAGCCAGCCAGTGTGTCCCCTCACAGCAGCCAGCCAGTGTGTCCCCTCACAGCAGCCAGCCAGTGTGTCCCCTCACAGCAGCCAGCCAGTGTGTCCCCTCACAGCAGCCAGCCAGTGTGTCCCCTCACAGCAGCCAGCCAGTGTGTCCCCTCACAGCAGCCAGCCAGTGTGTCCCCTCACAGCAGCCAGCCAGTGTGTCCCCTCACAGCAGCCAGCCAGTGTGTCCCCTCACAGCAGCCAGCCAGTGTGTCCCCTCACAGCAGCCAGCCAGTGTGTCCCCTCACAGCAGCCAGCCAGTGTGTCCCCTCACAGCAGCCAGCCAGTGTGTCCCCTCACAGCAGCCAGCCAGTGTGTCCCCTCACAGCAGCCAGCCAGTGTGTCCCCTCACAGCAGCCAGCCAGTGTGTCCCCTCACAGCAGCCAGCCAGTGTGTCCCCTCACAGCAGCCAGCCAGTGTGTCCCCTCACAGCAGCCAGCCAGTGTGTCCCCTCACAGCAGCCAGCCAGTGTGTCCCCTCACAGCAGCCAGCCAGTGTGTCCCCTCACAGCAGCCAGCCAGTGTGTCCCCTCACAGCAGCCAGCCAGTGTGTCCCCTCACAGCAGCCAGCCAGTGTGTCCCCTCACAGCAGCCAGCCAGTGTGTCCCCTCACAGCAGCCAGCCAGTGTGTCCCCTCACAGCAGCCAGCCAGTGTGTCCCCTCACAGCAGCCAGCCAGTGTGTCCCCTCACAGCAGCCAGCCAGTGTGTCCCCTCACAGCAGCCAGCCAGTGTGTCCCCTCACAGCAGCCAGCCAGTGTGTCCCCTCACAGCAGCCAGCCAGTGTGTCCCCTCACAGCAGCCAGCCAGTGTGTCCCCTCACAGCAGCCAGCCAGTGTGTCCCCTCACAGCAGCCAGCCAGTGTGTCCCCTCACAGCAGCCAGCCAGTGTGTCCCCTCACAGCAGCCAGCCAGTGTGTCCCCTCACAGCAGCCAGCCAGTGTGTCCCCTCACAGCAGCCAGCCAGTGTGTCCCCTCACAGCAGCCAGCCAGTGTGTCCCCTCACAGCAGCCAGCCAGTGTGTCCCCTCACAGCAGCCAGCCAGTGTGTCCCCTCACAGCAGCCAGCCAGTGTGTCCCCTCACAGCAGCCAGCCAGTGTGTCCCCTCACAGCAGCCAGCCAGTGTGTCCCCTCACAGCAGCCAGCCAGTGTGTCCCCTCACAGCAGCCAGCCAGTGTGTCCCCTCACAGCAGCCAGCCAGTGTGTCCCCTCACAGCAGCCAGCCAGTGTGTCCCCTCACAGCAGCCAGCCAGTGTGTCCCCTCACAGCAGCCAGCCAGTGTGTCCCCTCACAGCAGCCAGCCAGTGTGTCCCCTCACAGCAGCCAGCCAGTGTGTCCCCTCACAGCAGCCAGCCAGTGTGTCCCCTCACAGCAGCCAGCCAGTGTGTCCCCTCACAGCAGCCAGCCAGTGTGTCCCCTCACAGCAGCCAGCCAGTGTGTCCCCTCACAGCAGCCAGCCAGTGTGTCCCCTCACAGCAGCCAGCCAGTGTGTCCCCTCACAGCAGCCAGCCAGTGTGTCCCCTCACAGCAGCCAGCCAGTGTGTCCCCTCACAGCAGCCAGCCAGTGTGTCCCCTCACAGCAGCCAGCCAGTGTGTCCCCTCACAGCAGCCAGCCAGTGTGTCCCCTCACAGCAGCCAGCCAGTGTGTCCCCTCACAGCAGCCAGCCAGTGTGTCCCCTCACAGCAGCCAGCCAGTGTGTCCCCTCACAGCAGCCAGCCAGTGTGTCCCCTCACAGCAGCCAGCCAGTGTGTCCCCTCACAGCAGCCAGCCAGTGTGTCCCCTCACAGCAGCCAGCCAGTGTGTCCCCTCACAGCAGCCAGCCAGTGTGTCCCCTCACAGCAGCCAGCCAGTGTGTCCCCTCACAGCAGCCAGCCAGTGTGTCCCCTCACAGCAGCCAGCCAGTGTGTCCCCTCACAGCAGCCAGCCAGTGTGTCCCCTCACAGCAGCCAGCCAGTGTGTCCCCTCACAGCAGCCAGCCAGTGTGTCCCCTCACAGCAGCCAGCCAGTGTGTCCCCTCACAGCAGCCAGCCAGTGTGTCCCCTCACAGCAGCCAGCCAGTGTGTCCCCTCACAGCAGCCAGCCAGTGTGTCCCCTCACAGCAGCCAGCCAGTGTGTCCCCTCACAGCAGCCAGCCAGTGTGTCCCCTCACAGCAGCCAGCCAGTGTGTCCCCTCACAGCAGCCAGCCAGTGTGTCCCCTCACAGCAGCCAGCCAGTGTGTCCCCTCACAGCAGCCAGCCAGTGTGTCCCCTCACAGCAGCCAGCCAGTGTGTCCCCTCACAGCAGCCAGCCAGTGTGTCCCCTCACAGCAGCCAGCCAGTGTGTCCCCTCACAGCAGCCAGCCAGTGTGTCCCCTCACAGCAGCCAGCCAGTGTGTCCCCTCACAGCAGCCAGCCAGTGTGTCCCCTCACAGCAGCCAGCCAGTGTGTCCCCTCACAGCAGCCAGCCAGTGTGTCCCCTCACAGCAGCCAGCCAGTGTGTCCCCTCACAGCAGCCAGCCAGTGTGTCCCCTCACAGCAGCCAGCCAGTGTGTCCCCTCACAGCAGCCAGCCAGTGTGTCCCCTCACAGCAGCCAGCCAGTGTGTCCCCTCACAGCAGCCAGCCAGTGTGTCCCCTCACAGCAGCCAGCCAGTGTGTCCCCTCACAGCAGCCAGCCAGTGTGTCCCCTCACAGCAGCCAGCCAGTGTGTCCCCTCACAGCAGCCAGCCAGTGTGTCCCCTCACAGCAGCCAGCCAGTGTGTCCCCTCACAGCAGCCAGCCAGTGTGTCCCCTCACAGCAGCCAGCCAGTGTGTCCCCTCACAGCAGCCAGCCAGTGTGTCCCCTCACAGCAGCCAGCCAGTGTGTCCCCTCACAGCAGCCAGCCAGTGTGTCCCCTCACAGCAGCCAGCCAGTGTGTCCCCTCACAGCAGCCAGCCAGTGTGTCCCCTCACAGCAGCCAGCCAGTGTGTCCCCTCACAGCAGCCAGCCAGTGTGTCCCCTCACAGCAGCCAGCCAGTGTGTCCCCTCACAGCAGCCAGCCAGTGTGTCCCCTCACAGCAGCCAGCCAGTGTGTCCCCTCACAGCAGCCAGCCAGTGTGTCCCCTCACAGCAGCCAGCCAGTGTGTCCCCTCACAGCAGCCAGCCAGTGTGTCCCCTCACAGCAGCCAGCCAGTGTGTCCCCTCACAGCAGCCAGCCAGTGTGTCCCCTCACAGCAGCCAGCCAGTGTGTCCCCTCACAGCAGCCAGCCAGTGTGTCCCCTCACAGCAGCCAGCCAGTGTGTCCCCTCACAGCAGCCAGCCAGTGTGTCCCCTCACAGCAGCCAGCCAGTGTGTCCCCTCACAGCAGCCAGCCAGTGTGTCCCCTCACAGCAGCCAGCCAGTGTGTCCCCTCACAGCAGCCAGCCAGTGTGTCCCCTCACAGCAGCCAGCCAGTGTGTCCCCTCACAGCAGCCAGCCAGTGTGTCCCCTCACAGCAGCCAGCCAGTGTGTCCCCTCACAGCAGCCAGCCAGTGTGTCCCCTCACAGCAGCCAGCCAGTGTGTCCCCTCACAGCAGCCAGCCAGTGTGTCCCCTCACAGCAGCCAGCCAGTGTGTCCCCTCACAGCAGCCAGCCAGTGTGTCCCCTCACAGCAGCCAGCCAGTGTGTCCCCTCACAGCAGCCAGCCAGTGTGTCCCCTCACAGCAGCCAGCCAGTGTGTCCCCTCACAGCAGCCAGCCAGTGTGTCCCCTCACAGCAGCCAGCCAGTGTGTCCCCTCACAGCAGCCAGCCAGTGTGTCCCCTCACAGCAGCCAGCCAGTGTGTCCCCTCACAGCAGCCAGCCAGTGTGTCCCCTCACAGCAGCCAGCCAGTGTGTCCCCTCACAGCAGCCAGCCAGTGTGTCCCCTCACAGCAGCCAGCCAGTGTGTCCCCTCACAGCAGCCAGCCAGTGTGTCCCCTCACAGCAGCCAGCCAGTGTGTCCCCTCACAGCAGCCAGCCAGTGTGTCCCCTCACAGCAGCCAGCCAGTGTGTCCCCTCACAGCAGCCAGCCAGTGTGTCCCCTCACAGCAGCCAGCCAGTGTGTCCCCTCACAGCAGCCAGCCAGTGTGTCCCCTCACAGCAGCCAGCCAGTGTGTCCCCTCACAGCAGCCAGCCAGTGTGTCCCCTCACAGCAGCCAGCCAGTGTGTCCCCTCACAGCAGCCAGCCAGTGTGTCCCCTCACAGCAGCCAGCCAGTGTGTCCCCTCACAGCAGCCAGCCAGTGTGTCCCCTCACAGCAGCCAGCCAGTGTGTCCCCTCACAGCAGCCAGCCAGTGTGTCCCCTCACAGCAGCCAGCCAGTGTGTCCCCTCACAGCAGCCAGCCAGTGTGTCCCCTCACAGCAGCCAGCCAGTGTGTCCCCTCACAGCAGCCAGCCAGTGTGTCCCCTCACAGCAGCCAGCCAGTGTGTCCCCTCACAGCAGCCAGCCAGTGTGTCCCCTCACAGCAGCCAGCCAGTGTGTCCCCTCACAGCAGCCAGCCAGTGTGTCCCCTCACAGCAGCCAGCCAGTGTGTCCCCTCACAGCAGCCAGCCAGTGTGTCCCCTCACAGCAGCCAGCCAGTGTGTCCCCTCACAGCAGCCAGCCAGTGTGTCCCCTCACAGCAGCCAGCCAGTGTGTCCCCTCACAGCAGCCAGCCAGTGTGTCCCCTCACAGCAGCCAGCCAGTGTGTCCCCTCACAGCAGCCAGCCAGTGTGTCCCCTCACAGCAGCCAGCCAGTGTGTCCCCTCACAGCAGCCAGCCAGTGTGTCCCCTCACAGCAGCCAGCCAGTGTGTCCCCTCACAGCAGCCAGCCAGTGTGTCCCCTCACAGCAGCCAGCCAGTGTGTCCCCTCACAGCAGCCAGCCAGTGTGTCCCCTCACAGCAGCCAGCCAGTGTGTCCCCTCACAGCAGCCAGCCAGTGTGTCCCCTCACAGCAGCCAGCCAGTGTGTCCCCTCACAGCAGCCAGCCAGTGTGTCCCCTCACAGCAGCCAGCCAGTGTGTCCCCTCACAGCAGCCAGCCAGTGTGTCCCCTCACAGCAGCCAGCCAGTGTGTCCCCTCACAGCAGCCAGCCAGTGTGTCCCCTCACAGCAGCCAGCCAGTGTGTCCCCTCACAGCAGCCAGCCAGTGTGTCCCCTCACAGCAGCCAGCCAGTGTGTCCCCTCACAGCAGCCAGCCAGTGTGTCCCCTCACAGCAGCCAGCCAGTGTGTCCCCTCACAGCAGCCAGCCAGTGTGTCCCCTCACAGCAGCCAGCCAGTGTGTCCCCTCACAGCAGCCAGCCAGTGTGTCCCCTCACAGCAGCCAGCCAGTGTGTCCCCTCACAGCAGCCAGCCAGTGTGTCCCCTCACAGCAGCCAGCCAGTGTGTCCCCTCACAGCAGCCAGCCAGTGTGTCCCCTCACAGCAGCCAGCCAGTGTGTCCCCTCACAGCAGCCAGCCAGTGTGTCCCCTCTAATAGCAGCTAACCTGTGAAGAGAAGAGGAGGAGAGTCGCCTTCGTCGCCTGTTTGATCACAGCAGGGGAACATCACAGCTTGCAGTTCAATAGCTGTGTGTTCCCGGCCGCGCGTCGTCACGTACAGCCCCTCCCCCTTGTCAGGGCACTTTGATAGACAGATCATCCATCCAATCCTACGGGTGATCTGTCTATCAAAGTGCCCTGACAAGGGGGAGGGGCTGTACGTGACGGCGCGCGGCCGGGAACACACAGCTATTGAACTGCAAGCTGTGATGTTCCCGCGCTGTGATCAAACAGGCGGCAGAGACGGCTCTCCCGCACTATATAGATATAGCTTTTCATGATGGGCGCACCAGGGGCGGGGGGCGGAGCCCCGCCCCTACCCTGGCCCCGCCCCATTTTCGGCTCCATTATCGGCCGTTTTTCTCTTTCGGCAAATTGCCGAAAAGGGCATTTTCGGCCGATATGTTTCGGCGGCCGAAATTTCGGTGCATCCCTATTTATTACTAAAGGAATGTATCATTGAATAAAAAATTTGAGGAGTTGCCATACATTTTAAAGAGAACCAGTCTTAAGAGTATTTGTAGAAAATAAAGTGATTGAACAGACTGAAGACGAAGGTCACGGAGGAGAAGGAAATTCTTTGTAAATAATGCACTTATCTTTTTAAAGAGAACCAGTCACTACTGGGCAGTTTTGTTGTCAATGGTGTCCTCAATTATGAGAATTACAGGCAGGAACTTATTCTTCATGCCATAAGGTGCTAGTACACACCACACATAATAGCAGACTTATACCTGCTGGAGAAGTCCTCCCACTACTGTAATGTCACCAATCGGGCAGGTCCTGGGCACCTCCATCTTCCTTCCGGGTTTTGTTTTTTGCCGCTTGAATGCCTGGGCTGTGATGACATCGCTCTCCAGAAGACACATCGGAGCGTTATCACCGTGGCACAGATTAGAGCGGTAAATGTACACTGAGTCATTCATGCGTGACTCCTGTGTACATAACTGGGGACAGGCATGAAGAATCGTTTATGGCAGAATAGATACCTTCCCTGTCAAAGTTTTTTTTTTTTTTTTTTTTTTAAGTGGGTTTAATACCATTTTAACCATATGCACTGTATTTAAAAGGGTATGCTACATCAGCGTAAGAATTCACTGACTTTTTTCCCAGTGTTTCTGAGTTGTTAAGCTGCTCCAATGCACTCCCCTGGCATTAGATTAGGTGAACCCTTCTTCCATCAGTAAACTGCTCTGTGACTTGGTCACTTATATATATATTATTTTTTTTTTCAGGGAGGTGGAGTTTAGAGAAACAATAACACATGGGTAAGTGATTGCCGTGTGTCTGCTATGCTCTCTGGCCTTGTTCACTAGATTCAAAATAAGACTCAGAGGAACTGCCCACAGCACCGTGCTTTTTATCAGTTGTCGGTGCATGGTTTACCCACTGGGTTTTATTTTCCTATCGTATCTAGACCCAAAAAGAAAAATGACTTATTGCAGCTTACCAGTCCTTTTTTAGATGTGGTGGCTACATTCGTTTTCTTTTTTTTCAGGCTTTTACTCCCCCTCAATATCACCTGGTGATCCTGCCAATAATACCCTTCCTGTCCTAGGGTGACACACACACTGTACTGTATCTATGAAGGAGCTTTGTCACTCCAGGATGGGATCCCAGAACACGTTTTATAACCTGGGGGGGGGGGGGGGGGGGATGTTCTGTAATCCTCAGAGATAACTTTAACCACTTGCCACCCAAGCCAATTCTGGCATTTCTTTCCTACATGTAAAAAGCTTTTCTCAAAATTTACTCTAAACCCCTGTTTAGCAGATCACCCGGTCATTGGTACCCCTGTTAAGCAGATCCTCGGCTCAGTAGTACCTCCCAACTGTGCTGATCCTCCTCTGTCTGGTCCCCACTCATCTCCCTCTATATTGCTCCCACACTGCGTTGCGGAGTGGCAAACTCCATCTAGGTATTCTGGTCAGGTGTCCACAAACCTTTAACCATATAGTATATGATCTAGACATCTATATTGCGTAGCTTCTGAAAGCATAACCTGTCATCCAGTGAAAAGGGAGACAGATTACCTAGACTAGCCTTTTATATAATATATATAAATATTGCATTTTTTTTTTCAAATATTCTTTTCCTCGATGGTACACATGATTTGAAATTAATAGTCCCGTCAGTAGCTCTATTCGCTTTAAATCTAGATGGAAAGGTTTGCTTTTTGGTTTCCCAGGGATATCTGGCATTACCTGCAATACCTCCGAAAGAAAGGGAAGCTGAATAAAAGCCTCTCAAATGCTGCAGGACCTTCAAGCCAACATTGTTATGGACTTCTGTGGAGGCTTCGGAGACGCTTTAAAGCACAAAAAAAAGCGACATGGGGTATCATTTTGCAGCAAAACAAAAGCACTGTTGAAACAGGATTGTAAGCCAACCATTTTTTTAGTGATCAGGGCTTTGAGCGCTTTAAAAAATCGTGTCCAGTGCCACATTTTCAAGCAGGTGTATACAGGCCCTTAGAACCCTGGATTGAGAGAAGTACAAACTATACAGGCATGTGCTTTGTTCGTATTTCATATCTGAGCTTTAGAGCCACTTGGTGCTAGCAAATCCACAGAAAAAATGACTCTGGGTAGAAACTCAATAATAAAAAGCATTACCAACTGTATTCATTCATGATACAGTACAGCACCCCCATGAACCTTCCCTCGATTACAATGCTACCCAGCATATAAAAAATACCAAAAGCCTAAGGAAGACAAATGAACCAAAGGAAGGTGCTAAATTCCAACGTGTTTTGCAGAATGAGCTTCTTCGGGGGTTCAAGGGGTGCAGAAGAGAGAGATGCCATACTTGGGGCTTCAGGTTGTCTTCCACCTTTTTTCATCGCCATCCTCTTCTACGGTCGCTCCTAGGGAGTATCCGTCAGTGTAATAAAACATCCCTTTCTCTGGAACGTTTATATGGTATTTCTCTTTACTGTTGGTAATGCTTTTATATTATGGGGTCTCTACCTAGATTCTTTTAACATGATTTTGTAATGCATTTTGTTTTGTTTTTGTGTCATTTTTAATGAAGGTGGACTTGCTAGCACCTTTTTAGTAGTCCCAATGAGTTGGGGTTTTTTTCCTCCCAAAAGTGTTAAGTTGAAGAGAATAACGTGTATTCCCTCGTGTTTCATGTGTTTACTGTCCCACGTGGAGTGCAAAACTGCGAGTAAACTTCCACTTGGAGTAATACAGCACCCGCGTGCTCGCCTACTAAACCTTTATATAGATTTTTATGGTTTGTAGCAGATGTCTGGCCTAGTCCCAATAAGACTGGAATCCAGAGGCTGTAAAATATACCATGTGAGCCTCACACTGCGTTATTTTTATTCTGTTCTGGGCCTATAAAGTGGGGCATTTTATGCTGGAAGGTGCAAATGTTGTAAATATTTTATGAAAGGAAAAGTAACTTTCCATTTTGTGATTATATTTGGTTATGGGTTATGTTGTGCTGTACCTCTACAGGGCCAATTTAAGCGCCACACCACTGCCAAGAGGTCCAGATACAGCTTTATTCCATTAACCACTTAAGCTCTGGAAGGTTTTACCCCCTTTCCTGACCAGGCCATTTTTTGCAATACGGCACTGCGTTGCTTTAACTGACAATTGTCGTGTGACGCTGTACCCAAACAGAATTGGTGACTTTTTTTATTTTTTTCCCCCCTCAAATAGAGCTTTCTTTTGGTGGTATTTTGATCACCTCTGTGGTTTTTTATTTTTTGAGCTATAAACAACAAAAAAAAACTATTTTGAAAGAATACAGAATTATTATTTTTTTTCTTTCTGCTATAACATGGATCCAATAAAAAAAAAAAAAAATCAAATTTCTTCATCCATTTAATACAATATGTATTCTGCTACATATTTTTGAAAATAAAAATCTCTTAATAACCGTGTATTTGGTTTGCACAAGTGTCTACAAAATGGATATTTTATGGACTTTTTATTTTTACTAGTAATATCAGCGATTTTTTTTATTTTTTTCTTCTCTCTGATACTGCGGCAGACAAATCTGACACTAAGTGACACTTTTTGGGGACCAGTGACACTTAGTGTAAAGGCAGAAGGTTTGTAATCCTAATGATGCATTAAGATGAAAAGCCTTCTTTGTGCAGCAGCGGCCCCCCTAACACTTACCTGAGGTCCCTCACTGTCCAGGGATATCCACCAGTGTGTCCGCCATCCAAGATTCTCCCTCCTGATTGGTTGAGATGCAGCAGCAGTGCAATTGGGTCAGGAGCACAGAAGAGGGACCTGAGAAGAGGAGGATCTGTGCTGCTCTGCAAATCCACTGCAACAGAGCAGGTAAGTATAACATGTTTGTTTTTTTCATAGGGGGAAAAAAAAGACGTTGCAATCACTTTAAGTTGCATAGATTGGAATGGTTGCCATTTAAATCAATGGGCTGTGACTTGTCATGCAACTTTGTGTCCCAAGTCGCACTAGTTTGAATGGAGTATTAAAGTAGAAGTCTAGTCAAGACCTAACTAAGCCTAAAAGATAATTTCATATGTTCCAGCTCCTGCCTCCACCCCCAAACCCCCTTTAACAGAGGATTCAGAGTGTGGAGGAATGGACTACATCTACCATTGGCCCCTGTGATGGCGAGCATCCTCGTAGTTCGATTCTTCCTGCTATTCAGTAACTGCCCTACGAGGCAGTTGGACTGAGTGTCTGCAGGAGCCTGGCATTGTACCCGTGATCTGCTGATCCTGGGTGCATTTCCTTACAGGCGGCAGAGTAAAAAAAAATGCACAGATAGCAAGAGGGGGT
This sequence comes from Lithobates pipiens, assembly GCF_037356315.1. Lineage (NCBI taxonomy): Eukaryota > Metazoa > Chordata > Amphibia > Anura > Ranidae > Lithobates > Lithobates pipiens. The sequence continues at coordinate 31,364,259 of NW_027507686.1, forward strand.
GGGGCCAGGTCGGACCTCCTTGTCTGCATGGACACTAGCTGTGACTCGGCTCGGGTGCCCCCTTAGCAAGCTGCTTGCTGTGGGGGCACTCAACAGGAGGGAGGGGCTAGGAGCACAGAAGAGAGATAAAACATGTTTGTTGTTGGAAAAAAATCCTCTCTCGCGCGCGGCTCAGTGGCACATGTCTGCCTCTATACCAAACAATTCCTGTGGGGGCAGACACTGAAGAGGAGGAGCCAGGAGCGCAGGTGGGGCCCCTGAAGAGGAACATCATGTCTGCATTGTGCAAAACCATTGCAAAAAGCTTTTAACGCCTTTTACAATCACTTTGACTAATAGAGGGAGATTTACTAAAACTGGAGAGTGCAGAATTTGGTGCAGCTGTGCATGGTAGCCAATCGGCTTCCAGGTTTTAGCATCGGCCTAATTGAACAAGCTGATGTAAGGATCCTATTTATTTATTTATTACTAAGCACAGCTGTACCAGAGGAAGAGGGGTCACCCTTGAAACGCATCAGACTCTCATCCCACTCAAGTGTACGGGCCAGCAGACTGTGTTGGATGATACACTTGATGGACTTTTGTATTTGTCTGAATCGAACACTCGTTTTTGAGTTTGCAAAGGTAATGTGCAAGGCTGGTGCCCCCTCTGTTCTTGTTTTATTTTAGTTTTTTACAGCTGTACCAGATTCCGAGTGCGCCAGTTTTAGTAAATTTTCCCCAAAGTATGGCTAAATTCCCAAAGTTCAGCTTTAACCTCTTTCCGACTGTGCTATAGTGATTGACGGCTGCGGTGCAGTCGCACATTTCCAGGAGGGCATCTATTGATGTCTCGTGATCGCGCTTCCCATGCGGCGGGCATCAGCCAGCGGGTATCTTTGATCACTATGTGCTCTTTGCACACAGCTGATCACAGATTGGTGTAAAGAGCCAATCACAGCAGCCCTTTACCATGTGACCAGCTGTGTCCAATCACAGCTGATCAGTGTATATAGGATTTGCTGGTTATCGGCAGTCCTCTCCACACACGGACAGTGTGTGAGGAGAGCTGGTAAGTGGCAATCCACAAAAGGGAGATCTACACCGATTAATCAGGGCACTGATCGTTAGTGCCGCCTCATCAGTGATGCCTATTGGTGCCCATCAGTGATGGCATAAAATTACTTAACAAAATGTTATAAACTGAAAAAAGCTTATTTTTTTATTTTTATTTTTTTTATTTTTTTGAAAGAAAAAAAAAATTTAAAAACAGCGTTGGTTAAATACTACCAAAAGTAAGCTCCTATCTGTCTCAAAAAAAGATACAAATTTTGTTTGGATACAGTGTTGCATGACCGCACAATTGTCATTCAAGGTGCAATGGTACTGAAAATTGGCCAGGGCAGGAAGGGGGGTAAAAGTGCCCAGTAGGCAAGTGGTTAGCATAACAATGACGTGGGAATCATTAAAAATTTGAATTGCGCCGCTTTTCACTTATGTGAGTATGCGATGCTTGTACAGTAAACAAAAATGTCATCCAGATCATCTGACGTTTTTGTTGTGACCTTGAGATTTATTTTTGGGACGATTTTAATAACCCTTCTAACCTTCTTGTATTGTAACCGTGCCGTCTCCCTTTTTTATATCATAAAGTGCTGTGCAAACTGTTGGCTTTATATAAGTCCTCATAATAATCTCTTGGCCTATCCTCTTTCCCTTTTTTTTTTTTTTTTTTTTTTTTTTTTTTTTACCCCGGAAGAGTCCCAATATAATGATTAGGTATTTGGGAACCCCTGCCATAGACAAATTACGTCCTCCGTCAGAAGTGCAATTCCAGTGTTATGGCTGCAGTAATATTCCATAACCCCGGTATTGTTTTTTATCTAACAGATGAAAGTGGTCCAGGTGGCGGATTTTGGCACAGGATCACTTTTTGAAGCGGTGGGATGGATCACCCCCCTACTGCTTCACTTTGCTTTTTTGGTTTTCAGGCTTACAGCTTGCATGGATGATCAGTTGCCCCAAGAACCGATCAGGTGGTTGTGGCAGCTGGTAACAGATATGAGTGGAGGAAAGATGGCCTCTGCTCCTCTTTATGGTCTAGGACAGACTTTTTTTTTTTTTTGTAGAAATGGGAACAGAGGGGCGCCAGACTGAGTGCAGTATAAATCATATATTTAATAAAAACAAGTAGTAACTCACAGGTTAAATTAGATGAGTTCAGTATGTGGTGAAAATCGCCAGTCCTGGAGTCTCATAAAAGTCTTCCCTTTGCAGCCTGGGACACAGGTTGGTCTGATGAAGAAGCTGTAGCTTCGAAATGCATTACCTTTCTTTGCCACTGTGAATAATCACATTTCCTGTTCCTGTGAAGTCACGACCAGCTGCCTGTTTCCTGCCTCCTGGTTCCCAGCATTCTCTGGATCCATGTAAGATCACACCAGTGTCCCAGGCTGCAAAGGGAAGACTTTTATGAGACTCCAGGACTGGCAATTTTCACCACATACTGAACTCATCTAATTTAACCTGTGAGTTACTACTTGTTTTTATTAAATATATGATTTATACTGCACTCAGTCTGGCGCCCCTCTGTTCCCATTTCTACACAGAGCTCATCGCTTCACTCTAAGGGAGCTGCCTCCAGGTGCTAATCATACAAGATCTCGGATCATTTATGGACATTATGTTTTAAACAAATGTTTTAATATCATGTGTGCTTATTCACACACATTTTATGTATACCTATATTCCAGTTGCTATATAATTTTATGTTATCACCATATCTAGCGCCGCTGTTCACCCCTGTTTTTTTTTTTTTTTTTTTAACCAGGGTGCCCAGACACCTTCAGGAGTGCCTTGGCAAAATGCCTAAAAATTTATCAAAATTTGTATACAAGCCAACAGGTGGATCAAGCCTGCCTTTTAACCACTTCAGCCCCTGACCAATTGTAGCCTAAGGACCAGAGGTCTTTTTACAATTTCGCACTGCACTGCTTTAACTGTTAATTGCGCGGTCATGCAATGTTGTACCCAAACGAAATTTGAGTCCTTTTCTTCCCACAAATAGAGCTTTCTTTTGATGGTATTTGATTGCCTCTGCGATTTTATTTTTAATTTTTTTGCGATATAAATGGAAAAAGACCGAAAATATAAAAAATATATTTTCTATTTTTTGTTATAAGAAAAATCGAATAAACTAAATTTTAGTCATACATTTAGGCCAAAATGTATTCAGCCACATGTCTTTAGTAAAAAAAATTCAATAAGCGTATATTTATTGGTTTGCGCAAAAGTTATAGCGTCTACAAACTAGAGTACATTTTCTGGAGTTTACACAGCTTTTAATTTGACTGCCTATCTCATTTCTTGAGGTGCTAAAATGGCAGGGCAGTACAAACCCCCCCCCCCCCCCCCCCAAATGACCCCATTTTGGAGAGTAGACACCCCAAGGAAATTGCTGAGAGGCATGTTGAGCCCATTGAATATTTTTTTATTTTATTTTTTTGTCCCAAGTGATTGAATAATGACAAAAAAAAAAAAGTTTACCAAAATTTGTCACTAAATGATATATTGCTCACACATGCCATAGTTATATGTGGAATTGCACCCCAAAATATATTCTGCTGCTTCTCTTGAGTACGGGGATACCACATATGTGGGACTTTTTGGGAGTCTAGCCGCGTACGGCACCCCGAAAACCAATCACTGCCTTCAGGATTTCGAAGGGTGCAAATTTTTGATTTCACTCCTCACTACCTATCACAGGTTCGAAGGCCATAAAATGCCAAAATAGCACAAACCCCCCCCCCCCCCCCCCCAAATGACCCCATTTTGGAAAGTAGACACCCCAAGCTATTTACTGAGAGGCATGTTGAGTCCATGAAATATTTTATATTTTGCCACAAGTTGCAGGAATATTACAATTTTTTTTTTTTTGCACAAAGTTGTCCCTAATATATTTTGCTCACACATGCTAGGGGCATAAGTGAAATTACACCCCAAAATAAATTCTGCTGCTTCTCCCGAGTACAGGGATACCACATGTGGGGGACTTTTTGGGAGCCTAGCCATGTACAGGACCCTGAAAACCAAGCACTGCCTTCCGGATTTAAATATAAAACGCTACCAAAAAAAACTGTTAGCGATCGCAGGGATCAGGCCTGACTCTGCGAACGCTGCAGTTATGTGTTTAGTGTTTTGTAAGCGACAGTGATCGATCGATACTGCACTTGGGTGGGCTGGGCAGAGGGGCAAAACGCAGGTGCTGGCAGGTATCTGGGCTGATCCCGCTAACAATGCGTTTTTTTGGAACCCTAAACTGCTGGGGACGCTAGTATAGATCTGATCAGATATTGATCTGTTCACATTCTATACCGCTACGGGAGGTTTATGCTTTGCGCGTGGGTGTTAGCGGTACTGACACTAAACTAACGCTGCCTGGGGCGACGCAGACCCTGACACTAAAACCTAATTGATATCAACCGTCGGGTGATCAGGGGGTTAAACCTTTATTGGGTAATAAATGGTGGGTGCCCTGATGCTATAAAAAGCAAACTAACCAGAGTCACCCGTAACACTTATACGGTGATCACTGGTGAAAGGGTTAACTAGGGGCAATCAGGGGGTTCAAATTTTTATTAGGTAGTATATGGGGGTCCCTGGCGCTATATAAAAACCTGACGGGGAACCTAAATAACTAACTGGCTAACCAGCGTCACCAGTGACACTTGTACAGTGATCACTGGTGAAAGGGTTAACTAGGGGCAATCAGGGGGGTTAAAACCATTATTGGGTAGTATATGGGGGTACCTAGCGCTATAAAAACCTGGCGGTGAACCTAAAAAAATAACTAGCTACCTAGTGACAGTAATGCAGCGATCAGAAAAATGATCACTTGGTGACACTGGCAAAAGGGGGTGAAAGGGTTAACTAGGGACAGTCAGGGTGTTAAAATCATTATTGGGTAGTATATCAGGGTACCTAGCGCTATAAAAACCTGGCGGTGAACCTAAAAAAATAACTAGCTACTTAGCGGCACCAGTGACACTAATGCAGCGATCAGAAAAACGATCGCTTAGTGACACTGACAAAAGGGGGTGAAAGGGTTAACTAGGGGCAATCAGGGGGTTAAACCTTTATTGGGGGGGTAGGGGGCTACCCTGGACCTAACACTAACTGCCCTGACAGTCTTTACTGTCACAACTGACACTAAATGCAGTGATCAGTAAATAAATGATCACTGCAATCAGTGACACTGTGACTGGGAGGGGGGGGGGGGGGCGATCGGGGCGGGGGTTTGTGTGCCTACATGTCAGTGTAGTGTTGGTGCACGCTTACTTTCACTGTTCTCCTCGTAGTCCGGTCAAAAAGACCGCCCGAGGAGAATGACATCACTTCCTCCCTGTCTGTGTTTACTATACACAGCGGGGGAAGCTTCTCATTCGCCAGGAGCAATCGAGAGGGGATGGCCAGAAACCAACGGCCATCCCCTCATCCCGGATCGCTCCTGAAGCGAACCGGACCGCCGTATCCAGTGGGAGGGGGTCAGATCGGACCCCCCACCCGCTGGAAGGTGAGCATGTACGTGCTTGTGCCTGTCGGTGCCATTGCACCGACGTACATTGCCATGCGGCGGTCCTTAAGTGGTTAATTACACAAAGCCCCATGTTTTCATTATGCACGTGGCATCCTAACAACCAATGGTGTCGTCCGTTGATGAGGAGGATGTCTGTCGCCTCCACAGCATCCAGTTTGACCCTCCTCTGCCTCTCTCCCTCAGCACTGGGGTCACATTAGCTGACTGATGGGGAGAAGAGAAACCTTGGAATACTTTTTGGAAGAAAAAAAAATCACAAAGTTGGGTACCCTACATGTGTGGATGTTGCTGTATTATGCAAAACTATTAGAATCGTTCTTTACATTTTAGAATGGGGTGCCTCGAGACTGTTAATAATTTTAAAGAGGAAGTAAACCCTGATGGGTTTACTTCCTCTTTGATTCCCTGCAAAGGTAAAGCATAATGGACTACTATGCATCGCATAGTAGCCCATTATGTGTCACTTACCTGACACAGGAGCCAGCGAAGTCACCGCTGTCCCCTTGTGTACGAAGCCTCCATCTTCTTGGTGGGTCTCGCTGCTCCGGTGCCATCATTCGACGGAGCTGCGATGACGACAGTCCTGCCCATGCGCACGGGAGCCGCCACTCGCGGCACATCGCAGACAGCGGTGCCTGTCTTTTGGCAAATATCTCCTAAAACGTGTAGGTTTAGGAGATATTTCTTGGACCTACAGGTAAGCCTTAAAGAGGAAGTAAACCCTGATGAGTTTACTTCCTCTTTCATTCCCTGCAAAGGCAAAGCATAGTGGACTACTATGCATCACATAGTAGTCCATTATGTGTCACTTACCTGACACAGGAGCCAGCGAAGTCACCGCTGCCCCCTGTAGTCCAGCGCATCCATCTTCTCGGTGGGGTCTCGCAGCTCCGCCGCTGTTATTCGGCGAAGCCGCGATGACGTCACTTCCGCGCAATGCGCACGGGAGCCGACACGCGTGGCAGCTCCGTTGTTGGAAATGCCGCAATCAGTGCGCCTGCGCGCCGCTGTCTACGGGCAAATATCTCCTAAACCGTATAGATTTAGGAGATATTTCTTGGACCTACAGGTAAGCCTTAATCTAGGCTTACCTGTAGGTCAAAGTGGTTTGTAAGGGTTTACAACCACTTTAAAGATTGCCTTGCCTGAAAAAAGGTTGAGAATTACTGGTCTAGGAGGACCAGAGTGACGTCATTAGATCAATTTTGTTTTTACTTTTTTTGTTTTTGATCTAATGCTTCATACAGTACATCTTATTGACCCCAAATCTCTCCAGAAAGAGAACCTTCCACTGCTTATTTCAATTGCAAAGGATGTTTTCAGTGTAAAGTGATCACATTTTTTTTTAAAGGGACAGTGTTTAAAAAAAAAATAAAAATAAAAAATGTCCCCCCCGTGCTCCTGCACAGTGGTGGATGCATACTTATTATAGGCTTACCTGGTATGTACAAGTCAAAAAAAAAAGTTTTACTTTACACCTTTTATTAGCCTTGCATAGACAAAGCACAGCAGGAAGATGATCAGAATATGGAAAGTTACGTTTGCTTAGATAAACATTGATCGCAGTTACACCATTGAGCAGAAAATGTCCCGTCTTTAAAGATCCGTGATAAAAATAGCTGCTGCACGAGCTTCACATTGTGTATTTTTAGATTGTATTACCTAAAGAAATTCTTGTCTTATTTGGACTCGATACGGTCTCGTTTTATGCTGCAAAGGTCAGACATTCGCTAGATACGTGGTCTGTAAAACCGATTTTAAGAGGTGGCCGCTGTATACATAGTGGAAGCTTAATTACTGCTCATCGCTCACTACACGAGGGATGGCGGATGTTTGTTTTTAAAATTTTCCTCAATGAAAATGTAATAATGATCGTAAACCACGACGGAAGGTCAAGAGAGTTTTCTACAGGAGAATATTCCGGGCACTTTAACCTAATACCAGCATAACTATGAAATCCTTAGTGTATATGCAGTACATCTCTGCAGTACTGCCATATTTGTTAAATTTTTTTGGGGGGGGGGTCATGCATTTCTGGGGTACGCTTTATAGACGGCAGTTCAGAAAACACACTCATTGTGGGCCTGTGAATGTCTGTGAATCTTCTCTGTCATTAGGCAGGATAACTCCGTTGTCAGCAAAGCGGGTGTCCCTCATCTCTTGTAGCGTCAGGTCGCAATTTTTGCACTCTCCATTTTGTATCGGTGACACCAGGACAAATAGAAGGGTGAATCTCCCCAGTGAGGATGCAAGAAAAAAAAAAACACTTTTCTGAAAACTCCAAATTTGGCTTTTTTACGTAAACCTAGCGATCCAACCAAAACTGCAATATTCATGAGCTCTCACCATACTACAGTCGCCAAGGTATCACGAATGTGGAGTTCCCACACTTTATTTGGTGCCAAAAGTGGTCCCACACTTTTAAAGTACTTACCAGAACATTATGGGTCCACTGGACACACAATTCTATTCCAGTGGCATTGATAAGTACTAAGGGATGCCTAACTTTTGCCAGCTTCCAAGTGGAGCTTCTTGGGCATTTTGCCTACTCCCAGTGGCATTAAGTACTATAGGACACCTCGCTCTTGCCAACTTCTGGGTGTAGCTCCTTGGGCATATTGACGTTTTTGGGATGCCTACCTTTACACGCACATGAACTTTAATGGCATTCCAGTCTTTGTGCATGAGGTTCCATATTGCGTTGACCTTGCTTTGTGCACTGGTGTGCAGACGTTGGAACAAGAAGGGGCCATCCCCAAACAGTACCCAAAATGTTGGGAGCATGAAATTGTCCAAAATGTCTTGGTATGCTGACGCCTTAAGAGTTCCCTTCACTGGAACGAAGGGGCCAAGCCCAACCCCTGAAAAACAACCCTACACCATAATCCCCCATCCACCGAATGATTTGGACCAGTATACAAAACAAGGTCCATAAAGACGTGGATGAGTGTGTTTGGGGTGGAGGAAATTGTCAGGCCTGCAGAGTCCTGACCTCAACCCAATAGATTGAATAGAACATCTTTGGGATGATTTAGAGCGGAGATTGCGAGCCAGGTTTTCTCGTCCAACATCAGTACCTGACCTCACAAAAGTGCTTATGGAAGAATGGTCAAACCTTCCCATAGACACTCTTAAACCATGTGGTTGGCCTACCCAGAAGAGTTGAAGCTGTTATAGCTACAAAGGGTGGGCCAACTCAATATTGAACCCTACGGACTAGGACACCATCAAAGTTCATGTGCGTGTAAAGGCAGGCGTCCCAATACTGATGACAATAACGTGTATATTTTGGCTATGTACAGCATCTCACAAAAATGAGTACACCCCTCACGTTTTTGTAAATATTATCTTTTTATTTGACAACACTGAAGAAATTATACTTTACACTGTAGCAAAGTAGTGAGTGTACAGCTTGTATAACAGTGTAAATTTGCTGTCCCCTCAAAATAACTCAACACGCAGCCCTTATTGTCTTAACCGGCTGGCAACAAAAGTGAGTGCACCCCCTAAGTGAAAATGTCCAAATTGGGCCCAATTGGCCATTTTCCCTCCCCAGTGTCATGTGACTCGTTAGTGTTATAAGGTCTCAGGTGTGAATGGGGAGCAGGTGTGTGAAATTTTGGTTTTATTGCTCCCACTCTCTCAAACTGGTCACTGTAAGTTCAACATGGCACCTCAAATGTGTCTTGCCTACAGTCAAGCATGGTGGTGGGAGTGTCATGGTCTGGGGTTGCATGAGTGCTGCTGGCACTGGGGAGCTACAATTCATTGAGGCAACCATGAATGCCAATGTATACTGTGACATACAGAATCAGAGCATGATCCCCTCTTTGGAGACGGGGCCGCGGGGCAGTAATCCAACATAATGACCCCAAACACCTCCAAGACGATCACTGCCTTTCTAAAGAGGTGGAGGGTAAAGGTGATGGACTGGCCAAGCATGTCTCCAGACCTAAACCCTATTGAACATATGTGGGGCATCCTCAAATGGAAGGTGGAGGAGTGCAAGGTCTCTAACATCCATCAGCTCCGTGATGTCATAATGGAGGAGTGGAAGAGGACTCCAGTGGCAACCTGTGAAGCTCTGGTGAACCCCATGCCCAAGAGAGTTAAGGCAGTGCTGGAAAATAATGGTGACCACACAATATTGACACTTTGGGCCCAATTTGGACATTTTTACTTAGGGGTGTACTCACTTTTGTTGCCAGTGGATTATACGTCAATGGCTGTGTGTTATTTTGAGGGGACAGCAAATTTACACTGTTATACAAGTTTTACCCTCACTACTTTACATTGTAGCAAAGTGTCATTTCTTCAGTGTTGTCACATGAAAAGATATAATAAAATATTTACAAAAATGTGAGGGGTGTACTCACTTTTGTGAGATACTGTTTGTAGGAGAGCTTGTTCTGTTGAAAAACAACAAATTTACTGGTTGGATCAGCAGATGAAAATAAAGGAAAAAAAAACTAAAAAGAAAACTAATGCAGCCATCATCAAATCTAAGAATTAGTAAACTGTAATATGTTTTATTTTTTGGATTTAATACTGCTTTAATGATTTGCTGTGTAATTTTTTCTTTTACATAAATTCAGACTACTTCCCTGCCCTTCCTTTTGCATTGCATGGAGAAATTGTTTTGTAAATGTCCATTGCTATATTAATCACTTGATTTATTTTAGGGACCCGTTCCCAGATCCGTACTATGACCTAGAGATGGACCGATATTGGCGAGGTGGGCAGTACGAGAACTTCCGCGTGCAGTACACTGAAGCGGAGCCGTATCGCTATCGAGTAAGTAAAAGCACAGATGAGGGCATGTACGGTCCACCTTGCACCCATATGCACAAGGAGACAGAGGGTTCCTGTGTTAGTCTAAAGCAGGGGTCTCCAAACTATGGTCCTCCAGTTGTTCAGGAACTACAATTCCCATCATGCCTAGTCATGTCTATGAATGTCAGTTTTACAATGCCTCATGGGACGTGTAGTTCTGCAACAGCTGGATGGCCATAGTTTGGCGATCCCTGGTCTAAAGCAGTGATTCTCAACCTCAGTCCTCAAGTACCCTCAACGGGCCATGTTTTCAGGTTTTCCTTTACTTTGCACAGCTGCTTTAAATCAATATCAATGACCTATTGATGAGAGCTACTTTATCTATGGGAAGTTCCCAAAACATGGCTAGTTGTGGGTACTTGAAGGCTGCTGAGGTTGAGAACCACTGGCATTAATACAGCCATTCTCAACCGTTCTTAAATCCGTAAAATTGAGCCAAAAATTATTTAATGCTACTCTGTAGTATCAACAGGAAGTTATGAAATCACAAGACTATGCTCATTACTTTTACAAAATGTTTGCAGAGTTAGGGGTGACTGTGTAAAGCTGCCCCATGAACTGCCTTATACTCGCTTATTCAGTGTTCTCCCGCCGCCTCTTTCACCATCACCGCTGCAGCAAAATACCCCTTGTCTGAGCTTAGAGAGCACAATAACATCCCTTGATCATGTGACTGTGCTGGGGCTAGCAAATTGCTTTTTGGTCTGAGGTCACATGATCCCAGAAACCAGGTAATGTTTTTTTTTTTTTACAGTGGTAAGGTGACAGGGTCGGCTTGGAGTGGAATTCCTTGATGACCCCAAATACTCTGAAAACAGTCTTCTCCTAACACCTCTGCTTACTGACCTGTGAAATAAAGATGTGTATATTTTCAGGTTGCTCTGGTCCGCTCACTTGATCTCCTCTGTGTCAGCCAGTGCTGGCTGCGGGGTAGAGGAGAGTGTGCTCTAACAACTGCTGGTTATGGCTGGGAGCGCTGACATCACCCATAAGCTTTAATAGCTTATCCGTTGTTGGCACTCCCCTGCAGCAGTGCTAGCTGACACAGGGGAGCTGGGTCACATGACCGGACCAGAGCAACCTGAGATTGCAAAAGTATGTGTGTGTATATATGTATAGATGTATGTATCTGTATATATATTCTTTAATTCCCAGGTTAGTAAGCAATAGGTGTTAGGAGGAGGGAGGGGACAGTTTTAAGAGGTTAGGGTTAGCTTGGCGTTCCACTTTAACAGCCTAACGGCAGCTATATCAGTGTCTGAGGCTGCAAGGCGGTAAACTGTATGTCATACTGTCATATATATGCTTATGGCCACTGTTGCTGTTTTGTGCTGCAGGTGTGCTCAATTGTTTTACCTCCAGCACTGTGACTGTTCTGTCACTGATGTTTCCCAGTCACAGCAATGTATACAAGCCAGTAGGATCACTACAATAGCCATTTACAGCAATCTCATGTTTGGGAAGCCGATTCAATGCCTCTGGCATTAGGATCTCTTACAGACCTAGTGTGAAGGGATTAGGTAAAGATTTTACTTTCTATTTTTATTTATTTATTTTTTTCTCCTGACATTTCTTGCTTCCCTCTTTCCCAGGATAGAGAGAGGGAAAGAGATAGGGACAGACAAAGAGACAGAGACCGGGATCGAGAGAGAGAGCGCCGCCAGCGAGAGAGAGAACGCGAGCGGGAGCGAGAGAAAGACCGCCAGAAGCGGAAAGATGAATGGGAGCGTGACCGGAGCAAGCGCGATGAGAAGGAAAGACAGAAGGAAAAAGAGAAAGAAAAAGACAAAGGAGATAAGGAGAAGAAGATTCGGTCTCCACTTCTGCCCAGGTTAGAAATCTTCTGTTGCATCCGCTGAGCAAGTCAGAAATTTTATATACGAACCACATACTTTGCAATCTTATCATAAAATCTCTTTGGTTTTTGGACAACTGTGTAAGGGTCCTTTCACACGGGGCGGATCAGTTCTGATCCGCCCCGTGGATGTCCGTTTGCTCAGCGGGGATCACTCCGCCGATCCCCGCTGAGCAGGGAGATGACAGCTCCGTCTCTGCACACTGCGCAGGGACGGACCTGTCACAGCGCCGCTCTCCCCTATGGGAGATCGGATGACGACGGACCGCAGTGCCCGTCGTCACCCGATCCGATCCGATGACGGATGGAAAAATAGCTTTTTCCTCCGTTACACTTTTTCGGATCGTAGCGGGTCGGATGTCAGCGGACATGTCACCGCTGACATCCGACGCTCCATAGACCTCTATGGAGCACCCGTTCAGGTCCGCCTGAAAAACTGACAGGCGGGCCTGAACGGGACGTCAGTGTGAAAGGGGCCTAAAGCAAATAACTACATGATTGGATAAAAGTTAAATCAAGGCTGAAATATTCCTGGTCGACCTGTCTGGTGACCTGGTCATTGAAAATTGGTCCAACCTCACTCCCAGAGCATTGGTCTGCAAAGCAGACACAGTAGCTAGTCAGTCTGGAATGCCCCAGCCTGTCAGTCTGCATGCCTCGGGTTTTTAATAGGTGGTTAATAAAAGAGCAGGTTGCTTACATATAGGGTAAAAGTAGAGGTGGTTGACGGCGTATAAGGGAATAGAAAAGCTGGCTGGTGGCATAAAGGATAATAAAATAGCTGGCTGATGGTGTATAGCTTAATAAAATAGGTTTGCCTGATGGTGTATAGAATAATTGAAGAGCTGGCTGAAGGCGTATACATTAATAGAATAGCTGGCTGATGGTGTGCCAGGCAATAGAAAGGTTGAATGATGGCATAAAAGGGTAACGGAAGAGCTGAAGCTGGCTATTGGCGTATAAGGTAATGGAATAGCTAGCTAGTGGCATATAGGGTTATAGAATAGCTGGGTGATGACGTGTAAGAGAATAGCTGGCCGTTGGTGTATAGTACTATAGAATAGCTGGCTAATGGCATATTGGGTTATAGAAAAGCTTGGCCGATTTGGTGTAAAGGGTAATAAAAAAAACTGGTGGGTGGAGTATAACAGAATAGATAGCTAGTGGCATATAGGGTTATAGAATAGATGGCTAATGACTTAAAATGGAATAGATTTGGTTGGCTGGTGGCATATAAGATTATAGAGTAATTGGCTGATGGTGAATGAAGTTACAGAATAGCTGATTGATGATGGCATAGAATAGCTGGAGCTTGGCAGCCTCTAGAATTCCTCCCTTTCCATTTCTTATCCACATGTTACATGGTGCACTGTCAGCAGTGCTGGATAAAAGCTGTGTATGGTGACAACGCATTGTGACTAGACTGTTTATATGGTTTCGGTGCCATCAGAACTTGCTTTCTCCCAATTTTGTCTTTTTGCATTTGCGATTGTAGTTTGTGAATAGTACTTTTGTGGAAACCATTGGCTATAGGAATTCTCTAAAAGAATTGTGTATATAATCTAGGGCTGAAACAACTAATCGATTTGAATCGATTTACTATTTTCATAATTGATTAATCGGCCAGTAGCATAATGGGGTTAAAAAAAAAAAGAGCCCTTTATAGTACAAAAAGAGCAAATCACTACTGTATTACTTTCACAGTTCTACAGTAAAAAAACAAACCCCTTACAGTAGTGATTATCTGCTTTTTTTCTAAAAAGGGCTTTTTTTTTTTTTTTTTTTTTTTTTTTTTTTAACCCCGTTATGTTACTAAACATCTTAGACCTAGTTCACATCAGCTTTTTTTGGTGCTTTTTGCAGAAATGCACTACAGTTTATTTACATGGTTTCCTATGGGAAACGTTCACATCTATGCTTCTTTTCAGCTGTGGTGTATTTGGAAAGGGTCAAGGACTTTTTGGTTCAATATACTTCAATGGAGAAGCGTTTTTGCAGCAATTTGTTTTTTAATCTGCCCAACAACAAATTAGCCAAAAAAATAAATAAATGCAAAAACGCAGATGGCAGCAAAATCAAAACGCACTGCAGAAACAGATCAAAAGCAAAGTGCATAGGAGTGTAGCGGGCCTTATGCTGGCCACACGGATACATTTTCAGATGAGAATATTCAGACGAAAAATCTTTGTACATTTGCTGAATGAAAGAATGTTGTTTGAACTTTTCACTTGTTTTTAAAATAATTGTCATTTCTGAACGAAAATCACATGCACTGTCTGAATTTCTTTGACCAAGAAGTTTTCAATTTCTAAATGTTCCCATCACTGTGGTTTAAAATGAACGTCGATTTGACCCCACGAACGATTAGAAAATTGAATGAACGTTCTTAAAATGACAATTTTTTTTGAAGGAAGACGTGTTTTTTTTAATTAAAAATTGATCTGAGTCTGATATTTACCAGATTCACCCTTTTAATAGTATATATCCTCTAATAACATATACAGTATATCTCTCCTCTAATAGTTTATCCAGTATATCTCTTCTAATAGTATATACAGTATATCTCTTCAGTCTGTTGTTCTCAGAGTGGATTAGATATTTTGCTCCCTAACCATATAGTTGGTTATTTAGATTTACCACTGCATAGAGATATTTAAGAATACATTGCCTTTTTTTTTAAACTTTGCATAGTAACTAAATTATGCACCACACATGAAAATAATCGTTAGTTGCAGCCCTAATATAATCATAGCTAGGAAGTGGTGATGTCCCTCCTTTGAAATATAACCATTCTGAACAATGTCATCATTCCTGTGATGATTTTTCTTTGGTGACTTCATGTAAGAGTTCATGCTATTCTGCTGCTTGAGATGGTCTGTGCAGAGCAGCCCTCTGGATTGGTGTATCTTCTGCAGTAACTTTAGAGGCCCTACTCGGACTTGCTGGGTTGAAGGATTGCAGGGTTACTCAGAAATGTGTACTTTGGGCACTGGGCTCTATTTGGCACTTTCCAGAACTTCATATACCGGTTGGTTATCCACCGATCGCCCGGGTCCAGAGCTATGGCACAGCCTCAGGTGTGACCCGGTCTCTGAAGATTTACTTGGTGAGTAAGGCAAGTTGGGTTGAAGCACCAGGATCTGCTTCACTATGTCGGGCCCTTTCATATTTTCTGCCTCCAATGGTTTCATAGTGGTAAGGGTTAAGACTCTGAGGGATTGAGCATGGATGCCATCCATTGGGTAGAATGATGGCACACTATGCACTCTTTACCTCCTTTTAAACGTAGAGGAAGCACCATCCCATCTGTGGTTCCCTCTAGTTAGTGGTAGAGCCCCTGTTTAGTTGAATCTTTTTCTTGCATGGCTTAGTTTCAGGCATTGGTCTTTTCAGATGCTTCATATTACTGTTGAGTTTTTGGTCCTGTTAGTGGCTGTTGTCCACCCTTGATTGGGCTGTTTTCAGACATCCCAGCAATACAAGACCTGTGTCCCTTGATGAATAAGATATATCGTTTTCTTGGCAACCCCTTGAGGGACTCGGGTTCTAGCCCTCTGTTTTGTTTTTTCTTGGCCCTTGTACTTCTTGCATATAAAACTGAGGCATGCTGGGTAGAGGCGGAGTTGTATTGGAGGCAGGCTTACCTTTATTTATGTTGGTGTCTGGCCTTCCTGTAGGCAGGGGCGGACTGACCATTCTGGCACTTGGTCACGGACCGAGGGCCCCATGCCACTAGGGGGCCCCATCAGAGTGGCCAGCCTCAGTAAAAGTGGGGACAGTATGTAAAAAAGAATTTTTTTTTTTCTTTTTTTTCTTTTTCTTTTTTTTTTTTTTCTTTTTTTTTTTTTTACATCTGTCCCTGAAATGTCCCATGCCGACATCATTTTGTTGTAAAAAAAAAAAAAAAAAGGAAGCTATAGATGCCCCGCCTCTGTACAGCCTCCTCAGCCAATTGAAACAGTGTGCACGCCCCCTTCCCCTCCGCGGTTCATTTGATTTCAGAGCAGAAGATTGCCAACAGCTGGAGGAGGGGACACAGGGTGCAGTCTGGGAAGGGCTGCAACCCGCTGGAAGGTAAGCTTGCCGAGATGAACTGAATGTATTTTTGTCAGTAGCTTAATCTAGTGAGCAGGAGGGAGGGGAGGATGTGTTTTTCCTCCAGTAGGGCTCTGAAGCTGTTAGATTGGTTTTCTGTGTGAGAAGTGCCATGCTTCTGGAGGATGTTCTGAACCTCTCCCCCCAATCTCTGCTACCCTGCCTACTCATTACCTGCCCACCAATACACAGGCACAGTCACCTCCTCTCCTGCATTACCACCTAGTGTCTGAGCACTACAAGTCCCAGCATGCCTGGAGATGGGGGGCAGCAGTGTGTTTGTTTTTTTTAGGCTGATTTTTGGGTGAAAAGTGCTGGTGTGTGTGTATGGACACTGCACCAGTCCTGAGGACCTGCAGGCAGTGTTTTTACCGGCTTCGGTCTAGTCCGTGGCGTCTGGCCTCGTGGACTAGACCGAAGCCGCGGCCTCGCCTAAAAACTCCTGCCTGCAGCACCTCGGGACCAGTGCAGTGGTGAAAAAAAAATCAATTTGCTTAAATTTTTAATTGATTTGTCCTCTCAATTCAAGATTTTAAAGAATTTTTTTTTTCCCAGCCCTAAAATATATATATATAAATTACAGCTGCGGGTGTGTTTTTGGGAAGCGCCTGATTAGAGCCTTTGGCTCTAATAGGCACCCACTAAGGTGAACAGCAGGCGTTCACTGTTCCCTCAGCTGTGTGTTTGTTAGCAAAGCAAAGGAATTCACTTTGCTAACACTGAACCGCCTCTCAGCCAATCAGGTGCTCAGGTCTGTTACCTGTCACCTGATTGGCTGAAGTGTCGGGCTCTGTGATTGGATGCCTGACAGAGGTCTGAAGAAGACATCAAGGAGCGTGCAGGGCGATGCACATTAGCAGCAATTGATGGACACACTGGTAGTATTTGGGGTACAGAAGCGCTAATTGATAGGCACACTGGCAGCATTCAATGGGGTACAGTGGCTGCAATTGATGATGGTTTTTTTTTTTTCTTCAGTTTGTTTGCGCCCCTCAAACATTTTGAGCACCAGCCGCCACTGGTGTGTGTGTGTGTGTGTGTGTGTGTGTGTGTGTGTGTGTGTGTGTGTGTGTGTGTGTGTGTGTAATATATACATATATAATGTGTGTATGTATGTTTCATTTGTGCCTACTACCGCTAAACAGAAATCAATCTAACAATCCTATGCCCGTGAAAAATCCACAGCCATTCGGAGGCAGCTGAATGGTGAACTGCATAGCCTGGCCTCAGATCAGGCAGCAGGGCAGGTCTGGGTGCGTGCCTGTGCTGTGATTTGGCACACATCAAGTATGGCTTTTATTCCCCATCCCCACTGCCAGATCTGAGGCCAACCACAGCCGTTTACTAGTTCGCTGGCTCTAAGACTCACTTGCGCAGTTCAGAGCTGCAACAAATGAATTCTTTGGTTTTTTTTTTTCTTCTAATTTTTCCTGCCAGCTGCCTGCTGCACCAAGCACTAAGGTGCAAAGGTGTGTGTAAGGGGACACAGATAGAAGGTGACACACTGGGGGGGATCTGCCATAAGGTAGGACTCCGTGGACTGTGATGTATAGGGAGAATGTTAGGACTTTGGTGTAAGGTATGACTGATGTGAGCGTGGCACTCATCCTGACTGCTGTACTCTATATGTTGTTTTGTATGTTACTTACTCCTGGCATGGTGGCCACCTGTAAGCCTGGGGGCCCCATAATCTTCTATTGCTCGGGGGCCCCATGAGTTGTCAGTCCGCCCCTGCCTGTAGGCGGCAGTATAACTCAATGGCTTAAGAATTCCTGTGTTCCTCAAGGAACTTCGAAACCGTTTTTACAGTGTACAAAAATCTGATTTCATATCTGAAGAATGGTGATGTCGTTGTTGTAATTTACATTTTATATTGGGGGAGTGGTAATGTCATCCCTGTTATTTTACATTTTATATCTGGAGAGGTGTCATGTCACTCCTGTTCATTAGTCTGCGCTGTCTTTTTTTTGTGCCTCTCTCAGATTAACACCTCACAACTGTTGAAATATTTTAGGTCGTTGTTTGGGAAGTTTTCTGTTTGACCACTTTCACATCACACCGCCCATTGCGTCGGCGGTAAAACGCCGCAATTTTTAGTCGGCGGTTTCGCGGGATTGCGGTGCTTTACCCCCTAGCGTCGAGAGAGGGTTAAAACCGCCGGTAATACGCCACAATAGCCGTTTTTGCCGGCGGTATTACAGCGCTGCCCCATTGATTTCATTGGGGAGCAGCGGTGGAGGAGCAGTAAACACACCGCTCCTTCACCGCTCCAAAGAAGCTGCGGGACTTTTCCCTGAAGCTGCTGGCGGGACTTTTCCCTGAAGCTGCTGGCGGGACTTTTCCCTGAAGCTGCTGGCGGGACTTTCCTGAAGCTGCTGGCGGGACTTTTCCCTGAAGCTGCTGGCGGGACTTTTCCCTGAAGCTGCCTGGCGGGACTTTTCCCTGAAGCTGCTGGCGGACTTTTCCCTGAAGCTGCTGGCGGGACTTTCCTGAAGCTGCTGGCGGGACTTTTCCCTGAAGCTGCTGGCGGGACTTTTCCCTGAGCTGCTGGCGGGACTTTTCCCTGAAGCTGCTGGCGGGACTTTTCCGCGTCGGTGGATGTGATTGACAGCAGCG
Source organism: Lithobates pipiens (assembly GCF_037356315.1). Lineage (NCBI taxonomy): Eukaryota > Metazoa > Chordata > Amphibia > Anura > Ranidae > Lithobates > Lithobates pipiens. The sequence continues at coordinate 31,383,233 of NW_027507686.1, forward strand.
TGAGCCAATGGCTGCGCTGCTTTCCATCCATCCACTCCAGCAATCCAGCGGCCAGGCTGAACAGTGGAAAGGACATCGGGGGACGAGTGCGGGACTTTCGAGGGTGAGGTAAGTAAAACGGGGGGTGGGGGGGGGGGGGTGGGCAGCAGGCACTCTGAGATGTTTTTTCACTTTTAATGCATAGAAGGCGTTAAGGTGAAAAAACATTTTACCTTTACAACCACCTTTAAGGTTAAACCTCTTCCTTCTTATTTTAATGAGTGGCCTTAGAGTCTTGTTATGCTGGTTGGAGCCAGCATTCACACTCTACTTTCACTTTGCTCTGGCTAAAAGTTTTCAATGCTGTAATTATTAGGTAAGAGTTGGTGTCACTGAATTCCCCCGGTCAGAGCAAGTAGCTTGTTTCCTGATCTGTACTTCCCTGAGATGTCAGCTGGTCAACTGGGGGACATGCCATGTGTGTGTTTTTTTTCACTGGCATTTCTACTTTGCTCCTGTCACTCCTCCCAGTGTTAAAGGGACAGCGCTGCTGCATTTCCTAAAGGAGAGGAAATAGTTTGTCAGTTCTACTCTGACTCTGCATCACAGCGAGAGCTGCAGAGTCCATCATGCCGTTTTCTGCTCTGGGTATCCAATCTGCAGTCTTGTTGACAGCAAATTGAAATTGCAAATCAAATGCATGGCTCCCAGGGAAAGAGTACAGATACAATAAAATACATGAGTGTTAAGATGGCCCTAATCATAAGAGCAAACAATCTAAACTTGAAATCAATGGATCACAACCAGGCACTTACTATTATTAAGTCCAAAGAGTGTAACAAGTACACACAGTACATACAGCGCTCTCTGGAACCTCTGCAACTCCCGCAAAAGATCTGGGTAGGGTCACCTCAATGGAGAAGAAAACGGGACGCTGAGGTCCGTATTAAATAAAAAACACTTTAACTGCTTCAGCCCCGGAACACTTCACCCCCCTTCCTGACCAGAGCACTTTTAGCGATTCGGCACTGCGTCGCTTTAACTGACAAACAAAATTGTCCTCCCCCCCCCCCCCCCCCCCCCCCAGAGAGCTTTCTTTTGGTGGTATTTGATCACCTCTGCGGGTTTATTTTATTTTTTATTTTTTGCTATAAACCAAAAAGGAGTGCCAATTTTGAGAAAAACTAATTTTTTACTTTTTGCTATAATATCCCTCAAAAATAGCTTTTAAAAAAAAAAAAAAACTTTTGCCCTCCCATATGTATTCTTCTACATATTTTTGGTAAAAAAAATCGCAATAAGCATATATTGATTGGTTTGCGCAAATGTTAGTGTCTACAAAATAGGGGATTGTTTTATGGCATTTTTTTATTTTTAGTAATGGCGGTGATC